>NC_081552.1:250174449-250191949 GCF_963082655.1 Stomoxys calcitrans | reverse complement strand
TGGAGCTTCTTCATCCATTCTGATAACATGACCTAGCCTACGCAGCCATTGTATTTTGATGCGTTTAACTATGCTATCGTCGTCATACAGCTCATACAGCTCGTGGTTTATATGTCGCCTATATTCTCCATTAACGCCAACTGGTCCATATATTTTACGAAGAATCTTTCTCTCAAATACTCCAAGCACTGCCTCATCTGCTTTCACAAGTACCCATACTTCAGAACCATATAACAACACGGATAGTTGTTGTTGTTGTTGTTGTATCAATTTGTTATACACTGAGGCGGCAGCCGTTGCCGACGAAGGAATCCATCGTGTCAATCCGGTACGAACAACTGACTGCCATGGGATTGAACACGGATAGTATCAGATTCTTGTGTACCGTTATCTTCGTCAATCGGGAGGTGGCCTTGTTTCTAAACTGCTTACTTAGTCCAAAGCAGCATCTGTTTGCCAGTATTATTCTGGTGTCATTCGTTTCGGTTAGGGCGGTGCCGAGGTAGATAAAGTTACTGACCATCTCAAAGTTGTTGTTCCCAACTTTCTACATTTTCTTTATTTGCTCGGCGTTTTGGGAGTTGAAACCATACATTTCGTCTTATCTCCATTTACTGCCAGACCCATTTTCGCTGACTCTCTTTCGATTCTCTCAATGGCTGCAGTTACTACTTCCAGAGACCGACCTATGATGTCGATGTCATCGGCATAGACGAGTAGCAGGTGTTCTCTTGTGATTAGTGTGCCATATCTATTCACATCTGCATCTCGTATAATCTTCTCCAGCAGGAAAGGCTGTCTCCTTGTCTGAAACCTCCTTTGTTTTAAATGGTTCGGAGAGATTCTTTCCTATTCTTACTGAGGAACGCGTATCAGCAAGTGTCATCCGGCAGAGTCCTATTAATTTTGCAGGGATACAAAACTCAGACATGGCTTGAAATACCTTTGAACGTAAAGGAGTATCGAAGGCGGTTTTGTAGTCAACGAAGAGATTGATTTGTCCTTCTTGGGGCTTTTCCAGGTTTTGGCGCAATGTGAATATCTGTTCCAGGGTGGATTTACCAGGTCTAAAGCCGCATTGATAGGGTCCATCTATCTCATTGACTTTAGGTTTCAATCTTTAACACAGTACGCTCGAGAGTATCTTGTATGCGATGGGGAGGAGACTTATTCCTCTGTAGTTGGTACATACCCTCTTGTCCTCTTTCTTGTGTACGGGACATAGTATGCTGAGGTTCCAATCATCGGGTATGCATTCTTCTAGCTAGAATGCCCAGATAAGCTGATGCATAAGCCTTGTCAGCGTGTCGCCTCCGGCCTTAAATAGTTCAGCGGGTAACCTGTCGGCTCCTGCTGCCTTGTTGTTCTTTAGTCGGGTCACTGCCACCTGGACCTCATTCTGACTAGGAGGTAAACATTCTAACCATCATCAGGGATTGGTTCTGCGGTATCCTCTTAGCCGCCAACGTCGGACACTAGCAGTTGGGTAAAATGTTCTCTCTATATCGTCAGCATGTTATCTGTGTCAGTTACCAGATTTCCTTCTTTGTCTCTGCAGGAGGATGTGCCTGCACCAAAGCCATCGGTTTGATGTTTAATTCTTTGAAAGAATTTCCGGACTTGTACATCTCAATTCGCTCACACTCACTTCTTTCCATTTCCTTTTTCTTTCTCCGGAATAGACGTTTCTCTTCTCCCCCCTTTTCTCCCGATACTTCTCCTTCATCTGGCGCGTTGCTACTGATTGCAGGGTTGCTCTATATGCTGCATTATTGGCTTCAGTAGCATATCGACACTCTTGATCGTACCATGGGTTTCTTGGAGGAGGCTTCCAGTACCCAATTACGGATTTCGCAGCATTTTCCAGTGAAGTGGGCAATAGTTTGCCACTGCGCCATTATATCATCGAAACAAGGAGTGCTTTCATCAAGCAGTTGGGTCAGTCGATTGGAGTATGCCGCTGCCATTTGTTGTGTTTGCAGCTTTTCAATGTCCACCTTCCGTGCAGTGTCAGATCGTTCTTTGCTCGCCATGCTCAAACGGGTGCGAACTTTTTCTGCAACAAGGTAATGATCCGAATCTATATTCGCTCCACAGATCGATCGTACATCTAATACGCTGGATGAATGCCTTCCCTCTATCACAACGTGATCAATTTGGTTCCTCGTGTTTTGAACGGGTGACAGCCATGTGGCCTTGTGAATTTTTTTACGTTTAAATCTGGTGCTACCAATTTTTTTTACCGCGCGCGAAATCTGTCAGCCTCAACCCATTATTGGACGTTATCTTGTGGAGGCTAAACTTTCCAACTGTTGGTTCAAAAATGTCTTCCTTCCCCATCTTGGCATTAAAATCTCCCAGAACGATTTTAATATCATGGGCGGGGCAGGGGTCATATTCTCTCTCTCTCTCTAGGCGCTCGAAGAAAATATCCTTGTCTTCCGTCGGGGCATGGGCACAAATAAGGCTGATGTTGATGAATTTGGCTGCTATGCGGATTTTGGCTAGTCTCTCATCCACCGGAGTAAATCTGGAGACAAGGTATTTCAGTCTCCGACTAACCACAAGTCCACAGCCAAATTCATGCCTCGTGTTATGGCAGCTGCAGTATAGTTCGTGACGAACTCGCCGGGGATAACTTAAAAGAAATTCACCTGTTTTCGTTTCTGTGTATGCGTTAAGAGTGCATCACAACACCATCGATATCGAGCGGTCAGCGGCCGTGTCAGAAAAAGGCGTTAGTTCTGATATTGACCGTAACTTGTACGAGTGCCAAGGGATCTCTGCCAAATTTCGTAAATTCTGGGTAGAAAATGGGGCTTTTGTGCGTTCAATGCCTTCAGATCTGGTCCATTCTCAGATGTTGAGCGGTCCATAAAACTCACTGTAACGATGAAAATGAGTATTAAAAGCGCATTTCTGGGCTCAAACACTTAACTCGGGAGATCGCTTTATTCAAACTTGGCACGGTTGTTCAGTGAAAATGGGGAAAATTTCTTATCGGGGGATTGCTATAAAGGCCATCTATGAACGTAAGGCTGTAGACTGTCGAGACGACAACAAACAGACGAATGGACATGTTTACATCGTATATGAATAACGACGCTCTAGTATTTTGTAGCGTTGAAAATATGGGTTGCCCAAAAAGTAATTGCGGATTTTTAATATAGTCGGTGTTGACAAATTTTTTCACAGCTTGTGACTCTGCAATTGCATTCTTTCTTCTGTCAGTTATCAGCTGTGACTTTTTTCTTGCTTTTGAAAAAAAAATTGTTAAAAAGTATATTTGATTAAAGTTCATTCTAAGTTTTATTAAAAATGCATTTACTTTCTTTTAAAAAATCCGCAATAACTTTTTGGGCAACCCAATAATAAAAAAAAAAAACTTTCTAGAAATAAAGTGTTTGCAACCATTTAACAAAAAAAAAAAAACATGGAAAAGGCATTAAGTTCGGTCGGGCCGAACTTTGGATAAAATTTTACAATTTGATGTGTTCCCAATGGAAGGGCAAAATGGCCAACTCTTTGGTGCTGAATATATAAACATATACCCCATTTTATGGCTTGTAACACATTTGGTAGGTTTTGGTTTGTATTTTAAAGTTTGGATTTTAAAGACTTATTTTAGCTTAAGAGACTTTATTGGAGCCCTATATTCTCATATGGATTTTGGTAGTGGGAATTGCCCCAGGGTGGTGGTTGGTGGGTGGACCCCCAGAAACGTGGTCCCGTAATTGGGTATGAATTTCGTGCCCTACTCCCAAATATCTCTCATTTGAGTCACAAATTGCCCAGATCGGTAGATATGTATATCCAATTTAGGGATGTTTTGTGGGGTGAGGTGGTCCCCCAGACACTTAGCCCCGAAAAAATATTGGCATCGTGCTCTACACTCAAAAACTGCTTTTCAAACCCCATATTGCCAAGCCATATTGGGGCCAATCACTTGGCCCCAAAATTGTTTATTGAATTCGTTTATGAATCTCAAATACCTTTCATTTGAGCCTCATATTACCATGGTGGGTAAATTTTTACTATTTGTGAGGTGTTTTGGGGGAAGGGGCGGTGTCCCAAATACATGGTCCCACTTTTGGATATCCGATACGTATTATACTCCCAAATACCTTTATTTGAGCCCCATATTGCCTCGGTCAGTAAATAATTGCCGTTTGTGGGTTGTTTTTGGGGAAAGCGTAGACACCCAGTGGGGTATCAATTTCGTAATCTACTCGCAAATACCTTTCATTTGAGTCCCATATTGCCATGGTCGGTAAATATGTCCGATTTAGGGGACACTCTTGGGGAGTGAGGTGGTCACCCAAGCAATTGGTCCCACAACTGGATATCAGATACGTTTTCTACTCTTAAATACCTTTTAGGTAAGTCCCATATTGTCGTGATTGGACTATATATATATTTGGTATGTTTTGGGTGTGGGGCGGCCCTCCTAGGTACCCCATCCGAAATTTGGTTACCAAATATTTGTTTGCACAAAATTTCGCTTAAATCGCATCACCCATCTCCGAGATCTGGCGTTCCTGAAAATTAGTATAAGGGGGAGGGTCCGTTTGTTTGTCGGTTTGATTGTTTGTTCCGCATAGACTCAAAAGCGGCTGAACTGATTACTCTGAAATTTTCACAGATTGTGTAGGTTGGTCTGAAGGGAAACATAGGCCATATACATTTTTTGATATCGGAAGGGGGACGGACCCTCCACCTTACCCCCAAAGTAATACCCAAAAATAAAAGTGTACCGCTATGGACAATATGGGACTCAAATGAAAGGTATTCAGGAGTAGAGTATTAAATGCATATTAAAAATTGGGTTCAAGTAACTGGGGGGGCCGCCCTAACCCCAAAACACCCTAAAAGAGGTTTTGTTGGACGATCATGACAATATGGGACTCAAATGAATGGTATTCGGGAGAAGATTACAAATATAGTCAGGAAGAAGGAATAGGCTTTAGAATTTGTTGATATCGGAAGGGGGTGGACCCTTCACCGTTACTCCAAAAACACCACCCAAAATCAAAAGTGGACCGATAAGGACAATATGGATATCAAATGAAAGGTAGTGAAGAGTAGAATACGAATATGAAATTAAAAAATTGGATCCAAGTACCCAGTGGGCCGCCCTAACCCAAAAAACCCCTCTAAACAGATATATTCGACGTTCCCATCAATCATATAAGACTTCAATCAAAAGTATTAGGCAGTAGATTACAAATATGGCATAACAAATTAGGTCTAAGTAATGGGAGGTCGCTCCAACCCCAAATATCTCCAAATGGTCATATCATCCGATCATGGATATATAGAATTCAAATGATTACGAATAAGACAGTAGATTACGAATAAGACATTAAAGTTTCCGTTCAAGTCTAGATGGCGCTTCTTCTCCTAAAATACGTCGAATAGATTAATTAACCCATTGTGGCAATATGGGACTCAAATGAAAGGTATAGACCAATCACGACAGAATAGAGCCATGGGGAGCCGTCTCACCCTAAAATACCTCCCTGTTGTATAAAAGCTATTTGGGGTGGAAATTGATTTTTCATTCAGGGGACAAAGACCCTGGGGTACACCCCACCCTCAAACACAAATGTTTTTTTTATACCCTCCACCATTAGATGGGGGTATACTAATTTCGTCATTCTGTTTGTAACTACTCGAAATATTCGTCTGAGACCCCATAAAGTATATATATTCTTGATCGTCGCGACATTTTATGTCGATCTAGCCATGTCCGTCCGTCTGTCTGTCGAAAGCACGCTAACTTCCGAAGGAGTAAAGCTAGCCGCTTGAAATTTTGCACAAATACTTCTTATTAGTGTAGGTCGGCTGGTATTGTAAATGGGCCATATCGGTCCATGTTTTGATATAGCTGTCATATAAACCGATCTTGGGTCTTGACTTCTTGAGCCTCTAGAGTGCGCAATTCTTATTCGATTGGAATGAAATTTCGCACGACGTGTTTTGTCATGATATCCAACAACTGTGCCAAGAATGGTTCAAATCGGTCTATAACCTGATATAGCTGTCATATAAACCGATCTTGGGTCTTGACTTCTTGAGCCTCTAGAGGGCGCAATTCTTATCCGATTTGAATGAATTTTGGGACGATGTGTTTTGTTATGATATCCAATAACTGTGCCAAGTATGGTTCAAATCGGTTCATAATCTGATATAGCTGCCATATAAACCGATCTTGGGTCTTGACTTCTTGAGCCTCTAGAGGGCGCAATTCTTATCCGATTGGAATGAAATTTCGCACGACGTGTTTTGTCATGATATCCAACAACTGTGCCAAGAATGGTTCAAATCGGTCTATAACCTAATATAGCTGCCATAGAAAACGATCTTGGGTCTTGACTTCTTGAGCCTCTAGAGGGCGCAATTCCTATCCGATTTGAATGAATTTTGGCACGATGTGTTTTGTTATGATATCCGATAACTGTGCCAAGTATGGTTCAAATCGGTTCATAACCCGATATAGCTGCCATATAAACCGATCTGGGAACTTGACTTCTTGATCCTCTAGAGGTCGCAATTATTATCCGATTTGCCTGAAAGCCATATATCATTATTTTTATAGGTCCACAAGCTGGTTCCAGAAACTGGAATTTTCTTTTCCTTCACCAAAAAAAAAAAAAAACTTTAACCTATGACCAATTCAGGCCTTCTTCAGTTGTAAGCATACTGAATGAGGTCTGTGTGCAATGTTAGACAATTTTTACGAACCCATATCTCTAATCCCTTATATGTGCATGAAATTTCCCCCACACCCTTTTCTGAAAAGAGGTGCACAGTCACATCAATGTCACATTTAACTATTTTTGATGCCATAATAAAATTATGAATGGGTCCTTTAAGGCAAATAAACCAAACACAATTTTGGTATTTCGTTATCTTTAAACATATAAAAAAAAATCCCTTTACGACTAGGACTCTTTTCAATTGAAAAGGAGACACAGGTAAACATGGCAAATGAAGTGTAACGAATTTTTGTGTTCAAACACCAAGTAATCCATCATAAACATTGCTCCCATAAGCAGAAGCCCATACTCCGGCTCCTCAGTACAAAATCGCCATATGAATGACTTGGAGTTAAGCTCAATGCCCCAATGGCGACACCCAAGGGAGTCATTGCAAATGGTTAGGACAAAAAGCAACTATGATGCGGATTCATGTTTCGTTTTTGTTTTTGTTTTATCATTCACCCCGGAGGTCTGGGTGCAGTCAATCAAGCAGACAATACGAATGTGGGATAATAAAATGCAAATGGAAAACTGAAATTATTCACACATCTAATAAAACTGGAAAAAAAAATAATTGAATGAAGTGTTGACACCGCAGACATTGCTAAAGGACATTTTTGAAAAGCCTTTGAGGCACAGTGAAACGAAATCGTCCACTGATTGGGGCTACAGAAGGTTCACGCAAACCAATAATGAAATATTTTTCAAATTTAAGCTCAATGATGAGGGAACTCCTTTTAATAGCCGAGTCCGAACGGCTTGCCTACACCTCTTTGGAGAAAAGTTTTACATGGCATAGTACCTCACAAATGTTGCCAGCGTTAGGAGGGGAACACCACCGCCGAAAATTTTTTCTGATGGTCTCGCCAGGATTCGAACCCAGTCGTTCAGCGTCATGGCGGACATGCTAACCTCTGCGCTACGGTGGCTTGTCTTCAATGCCACTCCCCTAAATTCGTTCATGTCTGGTATTTTGTCTTCACCTAAGTGCCGGTATCTGTTAGACGCGAAAGTCGGGCAATGTCAAAGCAAATGCTCCAACGTCTCATTATCTTCCCCGCATGCCCTACATATGCTATCACTTGCCGCACCGATTTTACATGAGTAAGCTCGTAGTCCTATGTGTCCCGTTATTATGCCAATAACTGTACTGACCTCCTTCTTACTTCCTTTCAGTAATAGCCTTGTCTTCTCACGATCTGGATGCCCCCATAGAATTTTCGCCGTCCTACCGACCGTTTCGCTGTTACACAATGTTGCCCACTCTCTTAACTCGGACTGTTTATTGACGGCAGTCCTCTTTCCTTCATCGCCAAACCGTCTGCCCTTTCATTTCCCCATACTCCGTTATGGCCCGGCACCCAAACGATGCGGATTTTGCCATCCTCAGAGAAGGCGTTAATCTCTTTCTTACACTGCAAGACTGTTCGTGACCTGTTATTGCCCTTATGGCAATTTCACTGTCGATAAAGATGTACACAATCGACGTCCTGGCGTTAGCACCACATCACTTCAGGCATTCCTTGGTCGAACGGATCACCGCCTGCAGGACCGTATTATTGTCAGGCAGTCTAAAACAGATGTCAGTCCCTGGGCCCACTCTGTCCTCTAACTTTGATCCATCCGTGTAACATGATCTTCCAGATGGCAATACTAGGGTATCGTCAATCTAAGACTGTGCCGATGGCAGCAGTGCCTCGCACTCGACTTCAAGGTTCATCTCAGGTATTCGATCGGAAACCTCTTCCCTTCCTTTCAGGTTTCCAATCGTCGCCTCGATAATACCGCGATGGTACGAGCTGCTCCCATCCTCAATCCATTCTCCCATCGCCTTAAGTCTCATAGCCGCAATGGCTGCCTCATACTAAATTTGTATATCAATGGGTTGGATATCTAGAATAGTCTCCAGTGCCCTAGTGGGCGTGGTTCTCATCGCTCCGCCTATGCCAAGACAACATGTTCTCTGAATCTGTTGTATGGTCCTTATGTTGCATTTTTTCTCCATAGCAATCCATCGAACTACTGAGGCGTAAGTAAGTATTAGTCTAATCACGCTCCTCTGGAGCCAATGGACTGTCCTCGGATTCACGCCCCATTTCGACCCTACTCGACCCGTCTACATAGTGCCCAGCATCTGTGATCCTTCTCAGTACCCTGCTGCTTCCTTTCAGAAGAAGAAAGCAAGTACGAAGGAAGCAAGTACGCTCCTGAATGTGACACTTCCAATTCAGTTTCCTGTCCAAGATCACACCTAAATATTTGACCTTGTCAGATATCGAAATCGTCTTATTGAGGAAACGTGGTGCGTTAAATTGACCCACCTTCGTCTTCCTCATGAACAGGCATATTTCAGTTTTCTCGGGCTTAACATTGAGACCTCGGGGTCTAGCCCAGTCATATGCCATATGCAAGACCCTTTCGGCCCTTCTGAAAAGCACTTTCGGATCCTTACCCCTTAGAAGTATTATAACATCGTCTGTGTAGCAGACGGGTTCAAAATTCTAAGACGATTTAACGACGTCCGTGTGTCTGTCCGTCCATCTGTTGTAATCACTCTAAAATCTTCAAAAATTGAGATATTGAGCTGAAATTTGGCACAGATACATCTCTTTTTGATATACGCTGGTTAAGTTATTCATCGGGCCAAATCGGACCATATTTGGATATAGCTGCTATATAGACCGATCTCCCTATTAAGGGTCTGAAGCCCATAAAAGCTTTATTTTTTAACCGATTTCGCTGAAATTTGGAACAGTGGGTTATTCTAAGCCTCCCGACATCTGACCTGAACATGGTTTAGATCGGTCCATATTTAGATATAGCTGTCATAAAGACCGATCTGCCGATAAAGGGTCTAAAGCCCATAAAAGCTTTATTTTTTAACCGATTTCGCTAAAATTTGAAACCGTGAGTTATTTTTAGCCTCCTGACACCCGACCTAAATATGGTACAGATCGGACTATATTTAGATATAGCTGTCATATAGACCGATCTGCCGATAAAGGGTCTGAAGCCCATTACAACTTTATTTATTACCCGATTTCGCTGAAATTTAAAACAGTGGGTTATTTTAAGCCTCCCGACATCTGACGTAAATATGGTTCTGATCGGACTATATTTAGATATATCTGCGATATAGACTGATTTCCCCGATAAAGGGTCTGGAAGCCATAAAAGCTTTAGTTTTTAACCGATTTCGCTAAAATTTGAAACCATGAGTTATTTTTAGCCTCCTGACACCCGACCTAAATATGGTACAGATCAGACAATATTTAGATATAGCTGCCATATAGACCAATCTGCCGATAAGCGGGCTTAAGCCAAGAAAAGCTCTATTTATTACACGATTTCGCTGAAATTTAAAACAGTGAGTAGGTTAAGACCTCCCAACATCCGACCTTAATAGGGTTCTGATTGGACTATATCTAGGTATGGCTGCCATATAGACTGATCTGCCGATAAGGGGACCAATTTCGCTGAAATCTGAAACAGTGAGTTTTTCTGAGCCTCACGATATTCGACCTTAGTATAGTTCAGATCGGATATATATGCCAAAAAGACCTATATTTTGTTCTACAAAATTGAATAGTGGCATATGTATTAGACCACTCAATATCTGTGCCGAATTTGAGTGCTTAAGTTATCCAATTTTCACCGGATTGTGACGATATGGGATTAACATATATACCCGAGGTGGTGGGTATCCAAAGTTCGGCCCGACCGAATTGTGAAAAATTTTTGTTAATATTACAAAATTTTATTTCTGTAGAATTGTTTTTGCTGTAGAACTTTCTGTCCATTTTTTTGCAATTTGTCCCTATTCCAAATACGGTGCCTTCTGTCATTGCCTTGCCACAGGCAATCAAGGTAGCAGGAACAACTTTGGGCAGTTTAATCTGGATCAGTGTAACCCAATGACATGTTGTGTCGATTGGCATTGCATTGCATAGGGGGAAAATTATAAATTTTCTATATTGCCACAATTAATGGCCAATTGTTATTGATAGAAATGACTCCATATACTCCTTTATGAATATTAAAAAGTGTCAACGTGTGTGTGTGTGTGTGTGTGTGTGTGTGTAGTTAACAATATGTCTGTGTATCAATAAATATTTACATTTGGAATAGTGCCTCTAACACTAATGGTAGTGATATGGACAAATGTCATGGTTATCGCCTTTTATTTACTTTTAGCACTCGCCTACCAGGCAACCAGATAACAACGACCACCTCCAGTGAGCGGAAAGTGTTGTTGAAAAAGTTAATTCAAATTGATTGAACACTTATTGTCATTTAACGATGGAACTGTGATGGGACTGTGATTGAACTCTCCCCTTATGGCCTAAGGGGCGGGGCATTTGTATTTAAGCATTAGTTGGCCGGGGGAAGTGGAAGGGATTTAAATATCGGTGGCATAATTCTCTGCATTTCCCATCAAAATGCCAAACTAACAATTCCACTAATCTCCAACATTGTTGTGCTTATTTACAGATTTATCACCCCTTGATTGCCCACTAAAGTGTCCATGCCAAATAAAATCTACACTCAGTTGAAAATGCCAAATTTAATTAACCAAATCTACAGTGGCAATGGAGCCATATCGCCTGAGCTGGTCGAGACCCAACCGCATTTGGTTAAGAATGTTCTGAAAGCAAGGCGACATAGCGGAAAGGTAGGTGTAATGGAGATGAACTCTCAAAAAAATCAAGCATTATGGTAAATTTTTTTTTTAATTTTTTCCTTTTCCTTTTCTGTTTCTGTTTTCTAGTTTCGCATGTTTTCCATGATCATTGAACGCACTCGTCCCAAGTCGAACACCTCCGAATTGGAGGATGTTGAAATGCCTTTAGATTCCTCGGGCCAACAAAATGACCTCAACTCATCATTCGATGAAGTTTGTCTTTTGCGAGATAGTCCTTTTCGGATTTTAAGGGTAAGTTGTTGGAGAAATAATGTGAATTAATATGAGTGGAATTGAAAAGGCTTTGGTGCGATAATTGTACAAAGACCAAATAAGATGTGATAAGACCTTATATGTATTTAAAAATGTTGAAATGTTGTATTTTATTGGAAATAGAAAAAAAAAGATTTAACAATTAGAATGCAGACCTATTAAGCTGCAACGAAACCCCAATTTACCTGTAAATATGAAAAAAAAAGTTTTCTCTTAAGATGCGATTCAAAGAAAAATTTCCTTAAGGCAAGATTTTGGATGTACACTCATGCGAGTCAAAACAAGTTAAAAGGCGTTAAGTTCGGCCGGGCCGAACTTTGGCTACCCACCTCCTCGGGTATATATGTAAACCATCTTTCATCAAAATCCGAAAAAAATTGCATACCTTATGCCCCATAGCAGCTATATCGAAATATGATCCGATTTGGACCAAATACCAATAAGTATAAGTCATTGTCCAATTTTGTATAACAAAATATTGGGTTGTCCAAAAAGTAATTGCGGATTTTTTAAAAGAAAGTAAATGCATTTTTAATAAAACTTAGAATGAACTTTAATCAAATATACTTTTTTACACTTTTTTTTCTAAAGCAGGCTAAAAGTAACAGCTGATAACTGACAGAAGAAAGAATGCAATTACAGAGTCACAAGTTGCGAAAAAATTTGTCAACCCCGACTATACGAAAAATCCGCAATAACTTTCTGGGCAACCCAATATTGGCCTTTTTAGTAGCTATATCTAAAAAAAATCGATCTGAACCATATACAACATGGATGTCGAAAAGCCGAACATAAGTCGATGTGAAAAATTTCAATTAAATCGGATTATAAATGCGCCTTTTATGGGGCCAAGAATTTAAATCGAGATATCAGTCTATATGGCAGCTATATGCAAATCTTGATCGATTGCAGAAATATGTGGAGGGGCTTAACTTAACTCTCTGTCACAAATATTGGCAACATCGGACAATAAATGCGCCTTTTATGGGCCCAAAACAATAAATCGGGGGATAGGTCTATATGCCAGCTATATCTAAATATGATCCGATCAGGGCCAAATTTAAGAAGGAGGTCGAAGGGCTTAACGTAACTCACTGTCCCAAATTTTGGTAAAATCGGTTATTAAATGTGGCTTTTATGGGCCTAAGACCCTAAATCGGAGGATCGGTCTATATGGCAGCTATATCCAAATCTGGACCGATCTGAGCGAAATTGACGAAGGACGTCGAGAGGTCAAACTTAACCCACTGTCCCAAATTTCAGCAAAATCGGATAATAAATGTGGCTTTTATGGGCGTAAGACCTTAAATCAAGAGATCGGTCTATATGGCAGCTATATCCAAATCTGGACCCATTTGGGCCAAATTGGAGAAGGATGTCGAAGGGCCTAACAAAACTTACTGTCCCAAATTTTGGCAACATCGGACAATAAATGCGTGTTTTATGGCCCCAAAACATTAAACCGAGAGATCGGTCTATATGGCAGCTATATCCAAATCTGGACCGATCTGAGTGAAATTGAAGAAGGATGTTGAAGGGCCTAACAAAACTCATTGTCCCAAATTTCAGCAAAATCAGATAAAAAATGTGGCTTTTATGGACCCAAAACATAAAACCGAGAGATCGGTCTATATGGCAGCTATATCAAAATTTGGACCGATCTGAGTAAAATTGAAGAAGCATGTTGAAGGGCCTAATACAACTCATTGTCCCAAATTTCAGCGACATCGGAATATAAATGCGCAATTTATGGCCCCAAAACCTAAAACCGAGACATCGGTCCATATGGCAGCTATATCCAAATCTGGACCGATCTGCGCCAAATTGAAGACGAATGTTGAAGGGCCTAACATAACTCACTGTCTCAAATTTCAGCAAAATCGGATAATAAATGTGGCTTTTATGTGCCCAAAACCTTAAATCGACAGATCGGTCCATATGACAGCTTTATCAAAATCTGAACCGATCTGGCCCAAATAAGGGAAGGATGTCGAAGTGCTTAACATAACTCACTGTCCCAAATTTCAGAAAAATCGTATAAAAAAATGTGGATTTTATGGGCCTAAGACCCTTAATCGGCGGATCGGTCTGTATATGCAGCTATACTGAAATCTGAACCGATCGGAGGCAAATTGAAGACGAATGTCGAGGGGCCTAAAATAACTCACTGTCTCAAATTTCAGCAAAATCGGATAATAAATGTGGCTTTTATGGTGTGGATCGGTCTATACGGCAGCTATATGCTAATCTTGATCGATCTAGACCAAATTTTAGAAATATGTGGAGGGGCTTAACTTAAATCTCTTTCCCAAATTTTGGCAAATCTGGACCAATCTGGGCCAAATTGATGAAGAATGTCGAAGGGCCTAACACAACTCACTGCCCCAAATTTCAGCAAAATCGGATAATAAGTGTGGCTTTTATCGGGCTTAGACCCTAAATCGGCGGATCGATCTATATGGGGGCTATCAAGATATAGTCCCATATAGCCCATCTTAGAACTTAACCTGCTTATGGACAAAAAAAAAATATGTGCAAAGTTTCAGCTTAATATCTCTATTTTTTAAGACTGTAGCGTGATTTCAACAGACAGACGGACGGACATGTCCAGATCGTCTAAGATTTTTACGCTGATCAAGATTATATATACTTTATAGGGTCGGAAATGGATATTTCGATGTGTTGCAAACGGAATGACTAAAGGAATATACCCTTTATTCTATGGTGGAATATACCCCTTATTAAGAAAGAAAATTTTCCTTAAGGCAACATTTTGGATGTACACTCATGTGAGTAAAAATAGCAAAAATGTTTACAGTAAAAGCAAGTCTGTCAAAAATGGTTCACCAGTAATTTTTTGCTAAAAGAGCAAACGTTTCTGCTGTTTTCAGACACCAAAATGTTGATTTAAGCCTCAAAATATCAAGAATACTTCAAAAAGCAGCATATCTTTTGGTTTTCAATTGTTTAATAACATTTTGCGAGAGTTGCCTTTTATTTTTCGGGATCAGACAACCCTTGTGTTGCAATCTGTCAACTGACAGCTCTATCGTAAAGCTTAGCATTTTTGAGGTTAAACGTTCTTAGAACGTTTTGACATATGAGCGCTGTTTTTGTAGTTTACAGTTACTTAAAAGATTCATCTCGCCCAAAAAATGGAATTTAATCATGAACATTTTCGTGGGGGGCATATAAGATACGGCCCGGCCGAACTTGGCGCGCTTTTACTTGTTACATATAAGAAGAAGATATCTACTTGTTTTTAATTTGCCATTAATTTTAAATTGTTATTTGATTTTTTTTTAATCGTTTGCATTTGTGCTTGCGAAATTTTTTCTTTTCGAAAATACATTTCCTAATCAAAAATGCATTTGACATGTATGTGTGCACGCACATACAGTCACTTTGAAAAGCGTAAGCCACTATAATCAATTTAAAGTTTATTGGTCTTCACCTCTCTGGGGAAGTATGCATGCATGTGCATGAATGTTTATTTAACTCGAGACTAATTTCATTCAAATGCAGTTTTATAATGCAGGAAACACATCCCACTGTCATTATTGTCTTCCATGGTTGATTCACCTTTGGCCAAGACCATTGGGAAAACATAGCTCTTCACTATCATTGTCTATTCCTAACAATTTATAAGTGAGGCAGAGACAATAATTCTTAAAATTCATTTGCGAAATGAAATGTTAATAACGTCATGCAACATTGGATTGGACATTGACATTGATATTCAATTCGACCATGCCATGGCTTGAACCAAGATACTTGCCTAAGGTGTGCTTTGTTGACGGGGTCGGCAAAGATGTTTATGAAAATCTTTATAGGTGTTAGACATTTTGACATGAGGCAAGATTCCCTTGGACTATTTAAACATTTCATATATAAAAATCTTTGGTTTTCTATGAATAGGTTAACTCTGAGTGTTGAAACCAGTTCAACACCATTATTATCTTAAATGAATTTAAATGAAGTCAAATGAATTATTATACTGTATTGAATTTCCCCTACATATTTGTATGATTAATGCTAGAATATGGCAACTCATTGCTTTAGCCTGCAGCGCAGATAAAAGCTTTCATTTAGTACTATAAGCCTATTTGTCTCACTCCAACTTTCACCTAATAGCTGAAATTAACTATTATGAACCCAGCTTTATGCTGACTTAGCCTCATAGAACTCACTTGTGCAGCATCATTGACAGGAGGCGGTAAGGAGTAATCTCTAATAAAACTGTTCAAACACATCAAACTGAACCTGTACCTTTGTTTCATTTTTTGTTTCTATTTCTATTTGAATACGGATCTACTATTTGGAAATACTTTTCTGGGAGTCAAACACTTCAAGATATACAGTCCATTACAGAATCCACTCTCGGATTTGTACATGGTCCATCGAACCATGGACCAAACACTTCAAGATATACAGTCCATGTACAAATCCGAGAGTGGATTCTGTAATGGACTGTATATCTTGAAGTGTTTGACTCCCAGAAAAGTATTTCCAAATAGTAGATCCGTATTCAAATAGAAATAGAAACAAAAAATGAAACAAAGGTACAGGTTCAGTTTGATGTGTTTGAACAGTTTTATTAGAGATTACTCCTTACCGCCTCCTGTCAATGATGCTGCACAAGTGAGTTCTATGAGGCTAAGTCAGCATAAAGCTGGGTTCATAATAGTTAATTTCAGCTATTAGGTGAAAGTTGGAGTGAGACAAATAGGCTTATAGTACTAAATGAAAGCTTTTATCTGCGCTGCAGGCTAAAGCAATGAGTTGCCATATTCTAGCATTAATCATACAAATATGTAGGGGAAATTCAATACAGTATAATAATTCATTTGACTTCATTTAAATTCATTTAAGATAATAATGGTGTTGAACTGGTTTCAACACTGAGTGAGGAGAATCAATAAAGTCTTGTAGTCATTAGTTTGCTGCCAAATGACCTTAACTTATCCTTGACCAATGGAGCAGACGTTTTTCTTAGTTTTCTTTTTAGCATCACGTAGTACTGTTTGTTATAGTATACAATACAATTTCGTAAGATACAGGTTTGTATTCATCTTCCTTTGATCTACTTCCTTAAAAAAATGTTAATTAAACCTACAGTAGTTAAATGGTATCCGACGTAAGATATTTAATACAATGCAAATATACTTATTATATTAGGGTGTATCAACGAAATTGGAATCGTTAAATCCGCCACCATATAAATAGTAAATAAAATCCACTTTTAAATGTCAAATACCTTTATACCGTGCCTGGCACGGCCCCTTAGACCGGAATATGCTTACTCACCTGTAGAAAATAGACGAAAGTCGCCACCTCCATATATATATGTGGCTACAACAACAACCACCTTTCATCTGAGTAACCTACTGTCATGATCGGTCTATATATTAGTTTTGGATTGGGACGCTGCCCGCATATTTTACCCTAAAAACAAGTAAAAAGGCGTCCGGCTGGGCCGAACTTTGGATTCCCACCCCCTTGGGTATATATTTTAATCACCTTTCTTCAAAATTCGGTGTAAAAAGAATACCCTATGCCCCATAGCAGCTATATCGAAATATGTCCCGATTTTGAACCAAATACTTATCAGTACAAGTCATTGTTCACTTGTGTACAAGAAAATATTGGTCTTTTAATTAGCTACAACTAAAACTAAACCGACCTGAACCATAAACAAGACGGATGTCGAAAAGTCTTACATAAGTCACTGCGTCAAATTTCAGTGAAATCGGACAATAAATGCGCCTTTTATGAAGCCAAGACT